>NC_079167.1:80294207-80339207 GCF_947568905.1 Ostrea edulis
TGTCTTCCTCTTATTGTAAATTACTTCTGTACAAAATTTGAAAACTGCACAATGAAAATTGTTTGAGTTATAATGTCACAAAGATAGTGTTGACGGAGAGATGGACGAACGGACAATGTGATTACTATGGGGTTCCCGCATTTCATGTGGGGCCCTAAACAATCTAATCAAAATTAAATCCTTTGATCTGCTCACGTATATCGCTACACAAGGATCTAATGAAATCGCATATGGAAGTCAAATCTAGTGACCCTTTGTAGCGATATACAAGTGACTCTCGATGGCTCGAACTTCGATCTCTCGAAGTGATTCGATCTCTTGAAGTGAAATCATGGTCCCGATTTTTCTCTCTATATAACAAAACAAATTTACTATCAATCTCTCGAATGTATGATCTCTCGAAGTTTTCCATCTCTCCAATCTAATTAAAACAAGAGGTACTGTGAGCAATGCTCACTAAGAATACCCCCCGCTTACCCCAATCTCCCAAAGGGTGTTGGTAATAGGTATAAACTACCTCTTTTCTGAGTGTAAAAAACAAATGGCATGACAAACCGAACCATATTGCTACTTCGATGTCCAGTGCGCTTGACCTTTGACCTTTTGACCCCAAAATCGATAGGGAACATCTTCATCCCATGGGTAGTCCATATGTATGATATGGTGACTGTAGGTGGAAAGGATAACGCTTTAGAGCCCGGAAACCATATTGCTACTTCGATGTCCAGTGCGCGTGACCTTTGACCTTTTGACCCCAAAATCGATAGGGAACATCTTCATTCCATGGGTAGTCCATATGTATGATATGGTGACTGTAGGTGGAAAGGATAACGCTTTAGAGCCCGGAAACCATATTGCTACTTCGATGTCCAGTGCACGTGACCTTTGACCTTTTGACCCCAAAATCGATAGGGAACATCTTCATTCCATGGGTAGTCCATATGTATGATATGGTGACTGTAGGTGGAAAGGATAACGCTTTAGAGCCCGGAAACCATATTGCTACTTCGATGTCCAGTGCGCTTGACCTTTGGACCCCAAAATCGATAGGGAACATCTTCATCCCATGGGTAGTCCATATGTATGATATGGTGACGGTAGGTGGAAAGGATAACGCTTTAGAGCCCGGAAACCATATTGCTACTTCGATGTCCAGTGCGTGTGACCTTTGACCTTTTGATCCCAAAATCAATAGGGAACATCTTCATCCCATGGGTAGTCCATATGTATGATATGGTGACTGTAGGTGGAAAGGATAACGCTTTAGAGCCCGGAAACCATATTGCTACTTCGATGTCCAGTGCACTTGACCTTTGACCTTTTGACCCCAAAATCGATAGGGAACATCTTCATCCCATGGGTAGTCCATATATATGATATGGTGACGGTAGGTGGAAAGGATAATGCTTTAGAGTCCGGAAACCATTGCGTCTACAGACGGACGGACGGACAGACGGACAACCTGATTCCAGTATACCCCCCCACAACTTGTTGCGGGGGGTATAATTAGATCCTATGATCATTTACTACTCCCACACTAGTGTAACGATAGTAGATGAGCGGATCATAGGATCTAATTTTAATTAGATTGAGAGATCTCGAAGTGAAGTTGGGTCCCGTAAAACACATTTCATTGCTTTTCACTCTCGATCTCTCGAAGTGGTGGTAGCGTATACCCACCATAACCCAAGCGTGTAATAATTTCCCCTTGGACCTTACCTGGAATTTGTTGATTGCCAGAGGAAATAAACTACCTGACAAATATGAAGGAAAACAAGCCAAAACAGTATGATCTTGTTGGTAAACATTTTCGGTTACAGTAAAATCTTAACCATATCAGCGGACCTTCAATTTACGAATTTCGATCTTTCAAACTCTTGATTTCTCGAAGTTTTATCATGGTCCCTTGAATTTTGAGTTATCGAGAGTCACCTGTATGTGAGCGAATCAAAGGATCTAATTTTAATTAGATTGGGCCCTAAAAAAAACTTGCCTTTAAACAAAATAAAACTATACATGTATATATATGACAAGTAAAATATGCCCAAAAAATTGAAGTAAATTTTTATTCCTTAAACAGTAAATGTATTTTACTAGTCATTGCATAGGACTAAAAATTATGTGAGTTTATGAATTGGTCAAATACTGAAAGTATATCAGTCCAAATCCTACCCTGACCACTTCATAGTCCAGTAAAGTCAAGCAACAACCAACAACTCTAAATTGTAATGACTAAAAATACACTTTTGTGGGATTTCCCAATACTCTTTATTAGAAAATGACAATTGATGTTACCTTAGTTTATTTCTTTTCTGCATAAGACTTTGTTTTCTTTTTCTGCCTCTCTCCAAACTCTGTGATAACTGGTCAATCTCATGTCTAAAACAATCAATATTATGCTGACTGCAACCCATTCAACTATCATAGTATAGTTAGATCTATATAATTGATGATTTTCTGAAATGTAAAACTGAGGATTGATTTAGTAATAGTTAAAAAGACACTAGAACATTTAAGTTTAGGCCTTTGATATATATAAATAGTGGACTTGTCAACAAATGGATTTAAGTTGACATGTAATTTTGTGGAAATCTACTCTATGTCCTTCCCTTATGAATAAAAATTATACTTTTGATCACTTGACTTCATGGCCTGACACAACTAAGACAAACACACACATTGGTATTTTATGAAAAATGATAAAACATACCATTTCATTGTATTCTGAACATAAGCTCTTCTTATGACGACATAACTTACTGTAAATCTGCCTCAGTTAAACTCTTCTTATGACGACATAACTTACTGTAAATCTGCCTCAGTTAAACTCTTCTTATGACAACATAACTTACTGTAAATCTGTCTCAGTTAAGCTCTTCCTTTAACAGCATAACTTACTGTAAATCTGTCTCAGTTAAACTCTTCCTTTAACAGCATAACTTACTGTAAATCTGTCTCAGTTAAGCTCGTCCTATGACAGCATAATTTATTGTAAATCTGTTTCAGTTAAGCTCTTCCCATGACAGCAAAACTTACTGTAAATCTGCCTCAGTCACTTGCTCATTCTGAGAAATTTTCAAGTTTTTTAACGCTTGTTCCAGCTGATCGCCCTCTAGAATGCCCTCCTCAGTATTCTCAAATGAATGGAACCTATCAATTTAGTACAGATCTTTTATTAGAAAGAAAAAATTAGAATATGAGGCACATTGGAAAATCAGAAATTTAATATTTGTCAAGTTTGTTATGTTCTTCCTATTTTCATTCAGAATTATACATTCACCTTAACTCAAATCTTAATGAATTTTAACATGAAACTCTTTAGAAAATGTATTCACTTACACCGATATATACATAAAGATATACTATGAACATTAATTTCTGACGCCAGTTTTGATACATATTTGATTTCCATGATGTGCATAATGACATTTTAAACATGAATATTTACATTTCCAATGTTTTCGACTGTAATGATAGTCATTTCCTCCTGTATATTTTGCAGTTGTAAGCAATGCATCATACATGTGATATGTACCTGTAGACAGTACAACAAATTCAAGCTTTTCAACCCCATTCACGCTCTCACGTCTGTACATTAAATTTCACGTGAATGAAAATATGTATAGATTTTCAGGTCTAGCCCTATAAATTCAGGTGTTTATGTATAACTTGACAGGTGGTATATTATAAAAATTAAAGTATAATAGCTTTTGCAATGAGCTCGCTCCAATGATTACACAACTGAGGCAAGTGATTTGCTCTTCATCAGCTGAAAAATGATGGGGATTACCCATAATGCTTCCGGAAAAATGTTGTCACCATTGCAGAATATTTCATGGACAATCCCGCACATCAATCAAATAAATAGTTTGGAAGTACCATAAATGTTTTCAAATTCTAGACAAGCTTTCTCATACCTTTGTACAATTTTTTGTGTTTTGAAAAAAAAAAAAATCACAACTAGTAATGACGTCATAATGCTCTGTTTACATTGACTGTGTTATATATTTCCCTATTCTCTTTAGAGAAGTCAAGAGGCATCGCCTTCATCGACTTCTCTTTGCATACTTTGTTTTGATTCTGGAAAACGTGTAAATGCCGGAGTCGGTTTATGCTTTGACCAACGTTTCACCTCAGATGTGCCTGGATTTACGCAATAGACAAGTTGTTTTCAAACATTTAACAGCAATGCACAAAATTGTCACAAGGAAATCAACACTTGCTTTTAATCCATTTTCAACATGCCCCTGTCCCGGGTTTAAATCACAACTCTGATTACGTCAGCCTGCTTTTCTCTTAACTGGTCCCCTTTTGAGACAGCTCCCAAGATCAATTAACGTAAATCCGGGACAGGGGACACGTTGAAAATGGATTAAAAGCAAGTAAGTGTTGATTTCCTTGTGACAGTTTTATGCATTTACATGTTTTCCACAAAAAAAATATGAATGCTTGCGAAGAGAAGTCGATGAAGGCTATGCCTCTCGACTTTTTTTTACAGAGAATATATATTTCCCATGTGAAATGAATACTGATTAAATGCCTGAAATTTTATGGGTCTTCACTCATCTCAACAGTCACAACGTAAATATATTATAAGTCATTAAAAACTAATGCTTACTGCTTCACTTCTTCCTTAGGGAGAACATTTGCAGAACTGACACTGTTGCAAAACCACTCCAGAAAAGGTAGCATAGTGTCATTTTCAAACATCCACTCAAGGCCCTTGGGGTCTAGTTTACTAGCCTTGGGATAGCCCAGGTCCTGAAGCACTGCTACCATTTGTTTGGCACTCATGTTGACGTCAACCTGTATCCTAATTAGAAATACTGTACATCATACCACAGAATTTTGATACAATCTGAACAAACTAGAATATATAGAATGCTCAGATTGTATCAAACGCTGTGTATCATACAAAAAGAAAATATGCATGGATATCTAGGCCTATAATAAGATCGCAAACTTTTTTTTTTTTTTAAGGTTTCAAGAAGCAGAGACAATGGCTTACCTTGCTTTAAAGCAGATAACTATGATGACCCACCAGAGTAAACATGTCACGTTAGTAATTACATCTGTACCAGTTTCAGACGTTCTCACGGTTCTGCAATATTTTCATTACTCAGTTCGGCCTCCACATTTCTGAAAGTTCGCGGTATATAAAGCGCCGAGGTGACTTTGATTCAGATAAAAAGAAAATCGGGTTGGGATGACCCGTTTCCGTTTCCTAATGATAATTCATTAATACTATCACTTTGACTTTTAGAAATACCCTTTGTAGTTCATTCAAGTAAATAGAATATTTTGCCATCATATTCTATAATTTATTGAAAGTTACATCTCTATGTAAAAGTGAGGTTTATTCGGAAATAATTTCTCCATAGCGTGACTTTTCAGCTTTAGATTTTTGAAACCGAATGGCGGAAAAAACAAACTTCTTTGCCGTATGAGGGCCCAGAAATTAATTACATTTGCCACAAAAAAGAGATGCCGAAAGTAAGAACATGATATATTTAGGCTTGATTGTATTCTTAATCATATATTTGATAACGGGGATTGTAATAAAGCATGACCACTAAGTTAATTAGACCTTAATTCGTTTGTATAAATTTAGTATGTAAATATTTCAAATGTCGTTGTGAACTGTACACAACTTAAAGAAACCCATTGAAGCAGTACTATGCATAATTTTAAAAAAAATGTATAGAACGGTAAATAAAAGATCCACAGCATCAGTCTGAATGTTTTTCTATCTACTGCTGACTAGCCAGGTGGCTAGTTGTTTAAACTTGTATATTCCACCACAGGGGCATTTCATCCGATCTCTTCTGTATCACACATATGATAAATAGTTTACACTTGTCATATGTGTGATAGAGAACAGAGCGGATAAGAGACCCTTGCGATTCTATCTCTGGATAGTTGCACCAAGACGAGCTAGTGTGATTAACATATGTATATCTACAAGAAGTCCCAATTGTTAATAGACAAATTAAACTTATATCCTGGTGTCACCGGTTTTCGATAGTGCAGTACTATTTTTACATATTTAATATATTCAGCAATTATTTCTCACCTGAATTTTATCTGTTCTAATCAATTGACTCTATCTACTGAATATATGCTGTTTTTTTGTTTAAAACTATCAAAATCCAGGTAGCATTTCAACTTTCGTTAGATCTGCCATAATCAAATTTGTTTTGACTGACGTCACCTATTTTCGATAGTAAGTATGGCGCGCTGTTAGTGTTAAAACAACATTAAATAGAATGATTCTTTTATTCTTATTTTTTCGACCAAATTGATTACATTAAATAATGAACAAATAAAGCAACTTCAAACAATTTTAAATAGTGGTGAAGGTCCTGAAGACACACGCCCAATGTTATTACGCCCATTTATCATATTTTAAAGTTGTCTAGGAGACTTGGAAACATTTGGCAATAACAATTCAGCATGGACACTCATTCCATATTTTACCGACTGGAAAGCATTGCCCAAGGTCTCTGGATCGTCATTCTTATAATTTCCTCTCTGGATGGAAAATATCTGCAAAGAAATAAACAAGAAATCAATAAAAACAAATTTTAAAACAGAGAATTTTTTTAAAAACCGTATGGTATTATGACAATAATGAGTTTCCATACTGTTCTCTTGAACCGATATTTCACCCAAAGAGAGGCTTATCTATTTTTAGAACACAACATTGAGTTTATTATCAGACGACAGCATAGATGAATAGGACGCTGTTTTCGACGGAAAATAATCAGATTTTCATTGTGTTTTTTTGGCATTGGGAAAAATGGCGTTTTCAGAATAGATGCATACAGAATTGTAGTCTTACCTCTTTGAAAAGCGTAATTCTCGATCTTTTTGGCTATCTGACACTTCTTGTTACTGACGCTGATTTTGGGGAAAACATTCCGAAAAATGACATTACAATTATCGAATGATCGTTAAAAATAATAACCTATCGAAATTAGGATACTATCGAAAATAGGTAACAGCACAATACATGATGAAGTTGTATTTTATTTTCAGAGAGGCAGCAGAAAGCGTTTTGTGAATCCCTTCAATACACAATATGGATGGTAAGCTACTTTCTAACATGAGTTAGTGTTACCAGAATATTATTTAAATGACATATTCAAATTAACTATGATATGATTATTATTTTTTTTTAATTAGGGCCCTGTACTCATAACTTTACAATTCCAAATCCCAAAACTACAAGAGTTTTGCATTACATACTACTTTTGTGATGGACTATATTTTGTAGTGGAGGCCCCATAAAACTGCGCCTGTGAAAATTCAAAGCTTTACATGACATGTAGCATTTCTGTCAGTGCTGGAGTCAAATCAACATCGTAGATAATGCCACAGATTAAATGATTTAACAGTTAATATGAAAGAGAAGTAAATCAATCATGGAGAGATTTTCAAAGACTCTCAATTGATAGAATTGTTGAATTTTTACATATCAATGAAAACAATATCATATTCATTTTAGATTGAAAATAGACTTGTTTGATAATCCAAACATAATGCAGCACATTAATATAACAAATTTTAATAGACTGTCATTGTTCTCTTTTTTTCTATCAAAGTTATGAAATGCTGTTATAAATAGATATGATGTTTGCAAATGACGACACAGAGTTATACAGCTTGAATAGAATTAAATCAAATATGCTTCTCATTAAAAATATTGGACCTAACATGAACCTAATCGAAAATAACCGAACCGTGCTGTTCTGAATTGAAACCAAACCGAATCGATCTAACCCTGAATCATGAGTTAGTGTTACCAGAATGTTATTTGAATGACATAGTCAAATTAACTACGATATGATTTTTATTTATTTTTTTTCAAATTAGGGCTCATAACTTTACAATTCCAAACCCCTAAAACTACAAGTGTTTTGCATTACATATGCTTTTGTGATGGACTATATTTTGTAGTGGAGGCCCCGTAAAACTGCGCCTGTGAAAATCCAATGCTGTACCTAATATGACTGCTTATTAATTGACTTAGGAGAAGGGGGGTGTCAGTCATAGGAAAGTAGTTTGGGCACCTTATCATGGCAGGGCGTGAAGCTAACTTTTTGTCACCAGTCCAGCTGGACTGATGGGGTATAATATCAACCAGTCCGCAGGAAAATTTACCAGTCCAACAGAGTTTTCCAGAAATAATTAAACAATCCCATTAATGTTATCAAAATGAAATTTAACTCAATATGCCTCAGACAATAATGTAACACATATGTTGGATTTATAATTCACGAATCAGATTCGTCTGATATCTACAGACCAAAGTAGATCTATGCCAAATGTGTGTATAAGATTTCCTAAGTATATTTTCCAAAATGATGCTTTAGAAAATTACCCAGTCACATCGGACTGACTAAAACAAAATGTCAGTCAGTCCACCATACTGTTAACCAGTCACAGACTGACGGGCAGATGTTAATTTCGAGCCCTGCATGGCTATACATATAGTGATGTATCAAATGTCAGTCAGTCCACCATACTGTTAACCAGTCACAGATTGACGGGCAGATGTTAATTTCGAGCCCTGCATGGCTATACATACAGTGATGTATCAAATGTCAGTCAGTCCACCATACTGTTAACCAGTCACAGACTGACGGGCAGATGTTAATTTCGAGCCCTGCATGGCTATACATATAGTGATGTTTCAAATGTCAGTCAGGCTGTTAACCAGTCACAGACTGACGGACAGATGTTAATTTCGAGCCCTGCATGGCTATACATACAGTGATGTATCAAATGTCAGTCAGTCCACCATACTGTTAACCAGTCACAGACTGACGGGCAGATGTTAATTTCGAGCCCTGCATGGCTATACATATAGTGATGTTTCAAATGTCAGTCAGTCCACCATACTGTTAACCAGTCACAGACTGACGGGCAGATGGTAATTTCGAGCCCTGCATGGCTATACATACAGTGATGTATCAAATGTCAGTCAGGCTGTTAACCAGTCACAGACTGACGGACAGATGTTAATTTCGAGCCCTGCATGGCTATACATACAGTGATGTATCAAATGTCAGTCAGTCCACCATACTGTTAACCAGTCACAGACTGACGGGCAGATGTTAATTTCGAGCCCTGCATGGCTATACATACAGTGATGTATCAAATGTCAGTCAGTCCACCATACTGTTAACCAGTCACAGACTGACGGACAGATGTTAATTTCGAGCCCTGCATGGCTATACATATAGTGTTGTTTCAAATGTCAGTCAGTCCACCATACTGTTAACCAGTCACAGACTGACGGGCAGATGGTAATTTCGAGCCCTGCATGGCTATACATACAGTGATGTATCAAATGTCAGTCAGGCTGTTAACCAGTCACAGACTGACGGACAGATGTTAATTTCGAGCCCTGCATGGCTATACATACAGTGATGTATCAAATGTCAGTCAGTCCACCAGACTGTTAACCAGTCACAGATTGACGGGCAGATGTTAATTTCGAGTCCTGCATGGCTATACATACAGTGATGTATCAAATGTCAGTCAGTCCACCAGACTGTTAACCAGTCACAGACTGACGGGCAGATGGTAATTTCGAGCCCTGCATGGCTATACATACAGTGATGTATCAAATGTCAGTCAGGCTGTTAACCAGTCACAGACTGACGGACAGATGTTAATTTCGAGCCCTGCATGGCTATACATACAGTGATGTATCAAATGTCAGTCAGTCCACCATACTGTTAACCAGTCACAGATTGACGGGCAGATGTTAATTTCGAGTCCTGCATGGCTATACATACAGTGATGTATCAAATGTCAGTCAGTCCACCAGACTGTTAACCAGTCACAGACTGACGGGCAGATGTTAATTTCAAGCCCTGCATGGCTATACATATAGTGATGTATCAAATGTCAGTCAGTCTACCATACTGTTAACCAGTCACAGACTGACGGGCAGATGGTAATTTCGAGCCCTGCATGGCTATACATACAGTGATGTATCAAATGTCGGTCAGTCAGCCATACTGTTAACCAGTCACAGTCTGACGGGCAGATGTTAATTTCGAGTCCTGCATGGCTATACATATAGTGATGTATCAAATGTCAGTCAGGCTGTTAACCAGTCACAGACTGACGGACAAATGTTAATTTCGAGCCCTGCATGGCTATACATACAGTGATGTATCAAATGTCAGTCAGTCCACCATACTGTTAACCAGTCACAGACTGACGGGCAGATGGTAATTTCGAGCCCTGCATGGCTATACATCAGTGATGTATCAAATGTCGGTCAGTCAGCCATACTGTTAACCAGTCACAGTCTGACGGGCAGATGTTAATTTCGAGTCCTGCATGACTATACATATAGTGATGTATCAAATGTCAGTCAGGCTGTTAACCAGTCACAGACTGACGGACAGATGTTAATTTCGAGCCCTGCATGGCTATACATACAGTGATGTATCAAATGTCAGTCAGTCCACCATACTGTTAACCAGTCACAGACTGACGGGCAGATGTTAATTTCGAGCCCTGCATGGCTATACATATAGTGATGTTTCAAATGTCAGTCAGTCCACCATACTGTTAACCAGTCACAGACTGACGGGCAGATGGTAATTTCGAGCCCTGCATGGCTATACATACAGTGATGTATCAAATGTCAGTCAGGCTGTTAACCAGTCACAGACTGACGGACAGATGTTAATTTCGAGCCCTGCATGGCTATACATACAGTGATGTATCAAATGTCAGTCAGTCCACCATACTGTTAACCAGTCACAGATTGACGGGCAGATGTTAATTTCGAGTCCTGCATGGCTATACATACAGTGATGTATCAAATGTCAGTCAGTCCACCAGACTGTTAACCAGTCACAGACTGACGGGCAGATGTTAATTTCAAGCCCTGCATGGCTATACATATAGTGATGTATCAAATGTCAGTCAGTCTACCATACTGTTAACCAGTCACAGACTGACGGGCAGATGGTAATTTCGAGCCCTGCATGGCTATACATACAGTGATGTATCAAATGTCGGTCAGTCAGCCATACTGTTAACCAGTCACAGTCTGACGGGCAGATGTTAATTTCGAGTCCTGCATGGCTATACATATAGTGATGTATCAAATGTCAGTCAGGCTGTTAACCAGTCACAGACTGACGGACAAATGTTAATTTCGAGCCCTGCATGGCTATACATACAGTGATGTATCAAATGTCAGTCAGTCCACCATACTGTTAACCAGTCACAGATTGACGGGCAGATGTTAATTTCGAGTCCTGCATGGCTATACATACAGTGATGTATCAAATGTCAGTCAGTCCACCAGACTGTTAACCAGTCACAGACTGACGGGCAGATGTTAATTTCAAGCCCTGCATGGCTATACATACAGTGATGTATCAAATGTCAGTCAGTCCACCAGACTGTTAACCAGTCACAGACTGACGGGCAGATGTTAATTTCAAGCCCTGCATGGCTATACATACAGTGATGTATCAAATGTCAGTCAGTCCACCAGACTGTTAACCAGTCACAGAATGACGGGCAGATGTTAATTTCAAGCCCTGCATGGCTATACATACAGTGATGTATCAAATGTCAGTCAGTCCACCATACTGTTAACCAGTCACAGACTGACGGGCAGATGTTAATTTCGAGCCCTGCATGGCTATACATACAGTGATGTATCAAATGTCGGTCATTAGTCATCACATTCTCTTAAGTAGCAATCATGTGTACACCCCGCACAAGTTTTAGTCGTGTTTACTTTATTTGAATAAGAGTTATGTAGTACACTTAGTGCTTGATGTGTACAATATACCCCTGTATTTATTGCGATATCATAAATAGTGATGAAACGATTGTCGCCGATGATCGATTGTCGGTCGTTCAGATACCTACGATGCTACTAATCGATTACAAAATATAAGTCGCCGACATCGTTGACCAAACAAAATCCGGAAATCACTTCAACTTTGTTCAAATTTTATTTTCTGTATGTCAAACCCGATCAAAAATAAGCAAACAAAATGGCAGGAGATATGAAGGACAGTAATAACAACGACATTCAACAGTCAAATAAAGGAGCCTATCTCTGATGTCTTTGATACATTGAGATTATAGATAAATTCCATTACTTGATATATTGGAATTCTGATTTATTTACCAGTGAACAAATGAAACAAAGAAGAATTCAAATGTTTCCATACATTTAATGGTTCTGTTACATCTCATTTGAGGGGGAAACACTTAAATGCCAATTCCGATTATAATCGATTATTAATCGAGTACATGTGTCCGATTATTGTCGATAATCGATTGTGGTTTTTGGTCCGATTGCCCATCACTAATCATAAAATATATTAATCTAATGAAGCATTCTTTATTATTGTCATTGGTAGAAAAGGCCATTTACATACATGTATATAGCAGAAATCAAGGCAATTCAAATGTCAGGACGCTACACTTATCTCGAGGATTTGACTGCACACCAAAGCGTTGAGATAAATGAAGCTCTTCTGTTATCTAATTGGTGTTTAATTAATGTGGTTTTTCCTTTGTAGGAGAACTGGTATTGACACAACAGCGGGAAAGAGTATTCGGAGAGATGCTGATGGATTCGAGGACTTCAGGGATTACTTATCAGAATCAGGTGAATAACGTTTTGAGGAAGCAAGCCAATGAATCAGATTTGGATTTGCATAATTATCTAGCATGATGGTGTTGTTTAAGCAAACACTTAAAAATCTGAATCTTACATTTGCAGTATGGAATAACATACTGAAGATTTTTTTTTTTTTTTTTTACGCGATTCCTCAATATGGCAAAATGACTCGTATACATCAAATCACATGAACATGAATTTGCGTGTGGTCTGTCAATCAAGAGTACTTACTTATACTTTGTATTTTAGCAACAGAAAATTAAAAACGAGGAATTTTATTTCGCAGGTGATTCCTCTCACGAAAGGTTCCAATAATGAATTCCTTGCGTAATTTAGGAATCTACAGTACTGTAGTGTTCTATTCTTTGTTGTTCATTTTATATTAAAATGAAGTTGTTTGATGAAAATCTTTTTGATATTGGCATTGTAACATTAAAAGGAGACAAGGAGCCCCTGTTGTGTCGCTCATAACAATCGCATATTGAGCTTTCATAGATCCATTGAAGTTTTTATTTGAGATACTGTATGCATATTTGTACGTGTGGTATTTTGAGATCAATTCCAGTAAAAGATCATTATAGAGTTAATGCAGCTGAAGGCTGGCAGAGTTGAAAACCACTTTTCCTTTGGTAAATCAGATGTGAATGGAAATAAGTATCTACACAGTGTATGAGAACTACACTTACTTTTTTTGATTAAGCTTATCCGCATTTGGACTGAATGTTGAACAAATAAGTTAAGAGAACTGTACAGACTGTTATCTTTTGCAGAGGCTGAGACAACGTCAGAATTGTCCAGACTTGAAGATGCCTACAAGATGAAGGAGAATAGACAGGGTCACCTTCACAGGTCAAAGGTCACAGTGAAGGGTCCCAGCCTTTCCCAGCCCTGTGCCCACTCCACAGCTTACTCTTCTATGTGTAGCCAGACGTCGCGTGGAAGGACCCTGTCACAGATACCCGGGGATACCCTGGGGATCTCCTCCATTACCAACAGCCAGGTAACATTTCTTTTTTCTGTGTAATGGTGGAAATTAGACTGATTTATGATCCGAATGTTTTGCACAATGTTTCACTTTATGAAGATTAAAAAACAATTTTGTTCCATTTACTTAAGATCTCAATTTTGATTTGATGATACTTCATTTTCATGCAGTCTGAAATGTTAATGTACACATATTTGTAGGTTTCAGACAACAATGCGCTTGGCTGGCTGTGGAACAGAAACATTGGCAGGTGGGATTTGTATTGAGAAGTTCCGCCATGTGACTCATGATTTGCTTAAGCATTACTTATCTGTTTAATGAATAGATATTTAGAAATACCAAACCTGCGTCTAAGGTATCAACACGTGGAACAGAGTTGATGATTGATAATCGATCTCAATATTTTGTAGACGGACAGGGCGAGACGTGACGGAAGGAAAGGTCATCCGAGTGGATGAGAAAGGATATGAGATATTTGAAGATTTTCTCTCTGAATCTGGTATTCTTTTCTATTCTTTCATATTTACTGAATCAAATACATCGAATTTGGGGGATGTATTGTCGCTCTACAAATTGTAATGATATTACCGAAGTAACATAATTTGTGATAGCATGGGTCTGTCTTTTTCCATGGACTGTCGATACAATGTATCTGAAGCATTGTCAATAGAAAATTCATTTGACTTTATTAATAAACCACAATTATCTCTTAAAAGATTATTGTAAAAATGCATATTTACTAAGGACAAAAAAAGATTGGTTCTCAAGCCCCACCGCATTTTAAAAACAATAAAGACTGCATTTGAATGGGGGGGGGGGGGGGGGGGGACTATTTTTTGCTTGGTCTGATTATATGGCAATGACTTTTTTTAGTTCACCTGAACCAAAGGCTCAAGTGAGCTTTTCTGATCAAAATTTGTCTGTTGTCTGTCGGCGGCATCATAAACTTTTCATTTTCATCTTTTTCTCAAGAACAACTGGGCCAATTATAACCAAACTTAGCCAAAAGCATCCTTGGGTAAAGGGCTTTCAAGTTTGTTCAAATAAAGGGCCATGCCCCCTTCAAAGGGAAGATAATCACAAAAATGCAAAAATAGGGTGGGGTCATTTAAAAACCACTGGGCCAGAGAAGCTGAAATTTTCATGAAAGCTTCCTGACATAGTGCAGATTCAAGTTTGTTCAAATCATGGGGTTGGATGGGGCCACAATAGGGGATCAAAGTTTTACATACAAATATATAGGGAAAATCTTTAAAAATCTTCTTCTCAAGAACCAATAAGCCAGAAGAGCTGAAATTTAAATGAAAGCTTCCTGACATAGTACATATTCAAGTTTGTTCAAATCATGGCCCCTGGGGGTAGATTGGGACCACAATTGGGGATCAAAGTTTTACATAGAAATATATAGGGAAAATCTTTAAAAATCTTCTTCTCAAGAACTGATGAGAGCTGAAATTTATCTGAAAGCTTCCTGACATAGTGCAGATTCAAGTTTGTTCAAATCATGGCCACCAGGGGTAGATTGGGGCCACAATAGGAGATCAAAGTTTCACTTGAGAATAAATAGAAAAAATATTTAAAGGCATAAGGTCTATCTTTTATCTAAAAAATGACATCACAATATTTTGCAAGAAGAACTCCAAAAATCAAATTTGTAGTATTAATTATGAGTTATCTATAGCTGCAGTGCTTTGAAATTGAAGTAATTTTGACGTTTTAGCCCTTTAAAAAAATTTTGTCTGGAGGACAATATATTAAACTGGTACCCTGCTGATTGGTGGCTACAGATGCGAAGTCAACAGGGTACCAGTTTAGGCAAATGACAACAGGGAATTATTTTGTAATTACTATCGTATCCAATGTGTTTTTAAACATTCTGAAGAACTTTTTGTGATTTTCTAATTATGATCTTAAATTTTGCCACCTTTTTGGAACGTGCAAAATTTCACCAATATCTTAGACCCTATGCCTTTAAAAATCATCTTCTTAAGAACCAATGAGCCAGAAGAGTTGAGATTTACATGAAAGCTTGCTGACATAGTGCAGATTCAAGTTTGTAAAAATCATGGCCTCCAAGGGTAGGTTTGGGCCACAATACGGACTAAGGTTTTACATGGAAATATGTATGGATTGTCTTCAGATATGGGTCAAGGTAACTCAGGTGAGCAATGTGGCCCATGGGCCTTTTGTTTTTCCTTCCTTTTTTGCTTGGCCTGATACTATGGCAATGACTTTTTTCCCTTCTCTTTTTGCTTGGCCTGATACTATGGCAATGACTTTTTTCCCTTCTCTTTTTGCTTGGCCTGATAATATGGCAATGACTTTTTTCTTCTTTTTTTGCTGGGCCTGATAATATGGCAATGACTTTTTTCCCTTCCTTTTTTTGCTTGGCCTGATAATTTGGCAATGACCTTTTTTTTACTCTTTTTTTGCTTGGCCTGATAATATGGCAATGACTTTATTCCAGAGCCAGACAGTTTAAGCAGCTCTGGTATGGCCAGCCGTCTGTCTAGAACTAGTGTCAATTTCACAAGAGAACCTTCAAAACTGGTAAGTTAGGCAAGAATCATGAATTGTTCTGTACAGGCATTTACAATCTGATGAAAATCAGCTCTTCAACTGGTAAGTTAGGCAAGAATCATGACTTGTTCTGTGCAGGCATTTACAATCTGATGAAAATCAGCTCTTCAATCCGCTTCAATTTTTTCATTGTCAATTCATGAGTAATGACAATAAAAAAAGTGGGGGGAGGGGGAAGGTCAGGGAGCTGATTTTAATCAGATTGAGATTGATGGATTGAAAGTTGGTATGTGAATGAAGGTACCATTCCATGTCCAATGAGAGAAACCCATATTTCCTCTTGAGGTTTCAGTCTTTGAAATAAAGTAATGGAGGAAGTGTTTGAATCATTGCCTTTCACAGATTTAGAGATACATTTGTCTAATTCTACAAATATTGTGGATTGGCACTGGAAAATGCACATGTACATGTGTAGTGTGTGTGATTGCTTTTGGTTTCAGTTAGTCCAAGGTTAGGGAACACAAGGTGATGAATACTGTGTGATTTTTCAATGTCATTGGAGTTACAGTATTAGATGTGACGAGTGCATGGTTTATTGATTATTTCAAAATTAAAGATATTTATTTATAATGAACAACATCTTGTAAACCATGAAACCACTTATTACTTTTTCGCAGACTATGAGATCTTAAACTCAATAAGCTTGTACAATTTTACAGACTCTATACATACAAATGCTTGTGATGGTTAGATGATTTTAAAAAAAAACAACGAAACAATTAGGATTGGAGGCAAGGGACAGGCCCTAATCACAGCCATTTGATTCAATACTGCATATTAGGTACAACAAAATTTGGCACAATGGAAATGTTGACCTTTTTTTAATAGATGAGGAAAATTTGTCATAAATAAAAGTGCAAACATTTCTATTTACACTATATAGATGATACACATTTTTAATGAAATTGCATAAAAGAAATAAAACGCAAAGGATTTCAAACTACCTGTACTAGTAGGAATCTTGTGAAGTATTGTTGATGCCAGATTTACTTGATAAATGTATATGGTATTTGTAGATGCTTTGCACAGTTTACTGTTAGATTTTAGTCTCTGACAAGCAAAAGAGGGTGTAATCCAGTCTAATTAAAATAAGCCCCTACATTTTATAAAACGTCTCTTTTATTACGAATCGTAATGGCGGCGCACTTCTTGGCAGCAACGAGTTTGCTGGCCATGAGGGTTAATAAATGCCAGCACCTTAAAACAGATAAAAACGCAATATTGTGCATTGAGAACAGGAGGTCACTGTTACATGTTTTTACTGAAAATCATGGAGAACTGCCGAAGGGCTTTGTACTGACGGTATCCTGCAACACCGCTCTGACCGATACACAGAATAGCACATCATTCGATGGCCAACCAAATATGCTGATTGGAGATCTGACCGCTACCTTCAACTTAAAACGTTTGGAGTTCACTTGTTCATGGATTTCTTTCTCATTGAGCTTCATATAAAATGAAAAGATATGGGATAAGAGTCGGGGAGACCACACTATTTTTACAAAAGTACCCGAAGGAAAAAGTATATTCTATTCTTGTAAATTATTTGTTGAAAACAAAAAACTTTTTGTGCTTTACTGTTCTGTGTATGACAAACTTTGATTTCAATATTATGATATTTTTAGTGTCAGATAAATTATACTGTGGTACTGATACTACTGATCCCATTAAAGAAATTGTTAAACCATGTGATTATAATATTACAAAACGTGTGTGTAACTATGTAAATAGATGCTTTATGCAGAGAAAACAAATTCATGGACTTTAAAAAACCATATGAATATGTCTAGCATGTTATAGTCATTATGTAATTTTTTTTCTCTTCCTTTTTTTTTTTTCGTTATCTGTCATTTGTTTTGTTATTTTGACTGTATGCCAACATGGTGATGTCAATAAATAAATTGAAATTGAATTATAAAAGATATTATTCGATCATCCACTTCTATGCTTGATCATTAGGTCAAATATGATTGCATCAGTTTGAAGTTTTGATGTAGTATTTTAATGTGAATCATGTGTCCACAACATTTATATTATTATAGAAAACAAACAGCCGGTTAAAAGGTCAAGGTTGTAGTGATTTTAGAATATTATAGACGCCATTGAAAAGTCAGTGTTTGAGAAACGATTTTTGAATAATGTCATACTATGAGGGAGTGCTTTACGATGCTTATGTGTGGGTTTTATTTGTGACAAAAAACAAAACAGACAAGGACAGGCACACTCTGTCCACTTTACATTGTACATCTCTAAATAAGCATACCAAGTTATTGGGAAGACTTCATGTTCATATTTATCTTTTCTATTTTAGACTGAAGATCATACAGAGTAAGTATATAGAATTTTATGTATTAAAGAGATATTGACATTTTCGTTTGTACTAAACTGAGGAAAGACGGTTTGATGTTTCTTCATCAACTCTATGAAACTGCCTCCCGTTGGATCTTCGTGTCAAAGGTTTATTAGTTGTTTTTAAAAACAAACTTAAAACATATCTTTTTAAGCTTGCATTTAATTTGTAATTCAGTATTTATGTATACAGTAATGTTTTAAAAAAACCATCCACCTCAGTTTTAGTATTATTTTATGCCTTTTTCTATGTATCTACATGTATTATTCTTTGTTTTAGTTTTTTTTATTATTATTATTTAACATGTAAAGTGCTTTAGGGTAATTGTCTGAATTAGGTAAAGCACTATATAAATGTATAATGAGGATAATAATTTTCTTTAGAATTTATGCTTTGCTTTAAATGAAAGTGCGTTAATTCATTACATAACAATTCATGTAGTGATTTAGATTAAGAAGTTTAACAATAAGAAGGTGCAGGGCTTACTTTGTAAACCATAGGCTTCATTGAGGTTTTTTATTTTTGGTGAAAATTTGTCTGTCGTTAAACAGGTTTGTTCAGATGAAGGACCATGCTTCTTTACAAGGGGAGAAAATTATTAATAATTGATTAGTAAAATTGGGAAAATATGGTGGAGTGTTTAAAATAGTCTCTTCTCAAGAACTACTGGGCCAGAAAATCCCTAACTTTTATAGAAGATCTATATTAAAGATTTCAGTTTGTTCACACATTGACTACTGGGATATATCGGAAAATTCAATTTTAGATCTTTTCAACCGCCCTAAGTACACGATATGTCAAAATTCTAAGTATGTTTGTATATCGTGTGATTTAGCGAGAAGCACACCTCACAAAATAAAATTACGATATTTTTATATTGCTGAAATACAGTACAAACTCTTGATCAACAGTCCGCTTGAGAATTCATGTTCTCTAAATTTGATATATATGAGTCATTTCACGATATTAAGTACTAACGATTCAAGGGGAAAATGTTGAATTTAGCAACTGTTTCACAGATTTCTATGAAATTTTTTAGTATCCATTGTCCTCAATGCAGGTTTGTAAGAAATTATGACCCCATAAGACCAAGACTGGCCACAGATGAGTAGTGTAGATTCAGTTTTCTTTATTCCTGAAGCCGGAGCAGGTCCACCGTAGGAGTTTAAATACTCTTAAGTCCCCCAAACTTGTCCGTCTTTGTTGTGGTATGTGTAAGGTGTCTAAGGTGAGCACTATGGCCCTTGGGCCTATTGTTTCCATGGGTTTTTTCCTTAACGTTGATTTGGATTTGGAATTGTAGTTATGGTGACGAGTCCACTGATGCTGAGGAATCAAATTCAGGTTAGGTTTTGTTCTTAATTACACGTACAGTTAAACTTCAGTATCTCGAACACTCATATCTCGAATACCACAGATATGTCAGATTCAGAAGTCCCAACCACTTATTCTTTGAGTATTTTACCCATGATATCTGGAATCCTCGGATATCTTGAAGTATTTTCTCAGTCCCATCGAGTTCAAGATAACAAGGTTTGACTGTACTTTGAAACAACATTTATTCATGATTGCTTTTATTTAGGAATCATCATTGATCAATTGGAAATGCATTTGTGATAAGTGTGTTTCTGTGTATATATACAGTCAAAACTGCCATAGCGACCCACTGTATTAAGCGACTCACTGTCGTATGTGACCATAAAAAGTTCCCCCCAAGACGTTACTCTATATATTGTACCTGTATTAAACGACCACCTGTCTGACGCGACCAACGACCATGATTTTTACAACCTTTTCGTGTATTTTCACGAAATTTTACCTCTATTTAACGACTGTACATTTTTCGATTACAACGTGATTACTACTTTCGATTTCGGTTGAGCCGACTATTCTGGGAATTATCGCCCCTAACACTTTCGTTTTAATACGCACAGTTTGGCGATGATCTTGTTCAGTCTGCCCTCTGAATAAATTATTATACCCAAGCTGTCAACATGCAGTGTCGTGTGTGGTTAATTAATAAAACCTGAGTTTATTTAACAAAATCAAGGATCAGGGAATCAAGGCCGGTGTATTTGAAGGTGTGAATTTCGACAAACTTTAAGAAGTGCCGGGTAGGCTAGATCGGAAATGAAAATCTATCACTTGTTATACCATTATGTTAAACAGAGTAGAAAAAAAACTGCCCGATTGCGATATAAATCAGGTAAATATTGTGCTTAGGACTGAAATTTTAAACGGAGTATTCGCAGTTTTCCTGCATGAGATACTCGAGGTTTCCAGAATAATGACCGGAACTAGTGGCTCACTTCGACATGTCCCGAGTATTTGACACGTCCGAGTTCAAGAAAATTGCCTGCATTAGTTCTAAACTTAAAAGATTTGCTGTGCATGTACAATGGATATTGTGATTTATTTAATGTTTCTCAAATTGAATAACATTTTTCCAGCATGTATTGTACAAAGGGAGACACAACACTTCATCATTTGCTTTCTTACGACAAGCATTGCATTTTTCAGTTACACTGTACAAGTAGGCTATACATAAATACCCTTTACAACAAAGTGTTTATTAGTTTTAGAAAATCTACATGCAGTTCATAAATAATTTTTAAATCTCATGTAAATGTGTAATATGAAATGCATGTAATTTTTGAAGAATAAAAAATTATGATACAACACATTGTATTCTAGATTTTTAACTACAGTGTATTATTAATTTTATTTTACAACTATTAAAACCGTACTTGATATTCTTAATGATAAATTCCAAATACATGTAGTCATTTTCTCCATTGTACAAATTATTTGCGAAATTTTATCCATTAACTGCGAAAAATAGGCAACCTGTATTAAGAGACCACCTGTCATATGTGACCTTTTTTCCATTCTCCGTTGGACAGTCTCTTAATACAGGTTTGACTGTATTTACAATGAGTTTTTAGAGCATTGAGTGTACATTTTGTCAGCTGGTTATGGAGAATCAATAAGAAGCAACTTTTTCCCCTTTTTTTGTTTGTACACTAAATATTAGATTTGACTGATTTTTCCAAACATCTTCAATCTGAAATGTGCCCAGTAAATAGTAATCAATTGACAGATCAGTTCAATCTGAAATGTGCCCAGTAAATAGTAATCAACTGACAGATCAGTTCAATCTGAAATGTGCCCAGTAAATAGTAATCAACTGACAGATCAGTTCAATCTGAAATGTGCCCAGTAAATAGTAATCAACTGACAGATCAGTTCAATCTGAAATGTGCCCAGTAAATAGTAATCAACTGACAGATCAGTTCAATCTGAAATGTGCCCAGTAAATAGTAATCAACTGACAGATCAGTTCAATCTGAAATGTGCCCAGTAAATAGTAATCAACTGACAGATCAGTTCAATCTGAAATGTGCCCAGTAAATAGTAATCAACTGACAGATCAGTTCAATCTGAAATGTGCCCAGTAAATAGTAATCAACTGACAGATCAGTTCAATCTGAAATGTGCCCAGTAAATAGTAATCAACTGACAGATCAGTTCAATCTGAAATGTGCCCAGTAAATAGTAATCAACTGACAGATCAGTTCAATCTGAAATGTGCCCAGTAAATAGTAATCAATGGACAGATCAGTTCAATCTGAAATGTGCCCAGTAAATAGTAATCAACTGACAGATCAGTTCAATCTGAAATGTGCCCAGTAAATAGTAATCAACTGACAGATCAGTTCAATCTGAAATGTGCCCAGTAAATAGTAATCAACTGACAGATCAGTTCAATCTGAAATGTGCCCAGTAAATAGTAATCAACTGACAGATCAGTTCAATCTGAAATGTGCCCAGTAAATAGTAATCAACTGACAGATCAGTTCAATCTGAAATGTGCCCAGTAAATAGTAATCAACTGACAGATCAGTTCAATCTGAAATGTGCCCAGTAAATAGTAATCAACTGACAGATCAGTTCAATCTGAAATGTGCCCAGTAAATAGTAATCAACTGACAGATCAGTTCAATCTGAAATGTGCCCAGTAAATAGTAATCAATGGACAGATCAGTTCAATCTGAAATGTGCCCAGTAAATAGTAATCAACTGACAGATCAGTTCAATCTGAAATGTGCCCAGTAAATAGTAATCAATTGACAGATCAGTTCAATCTGAAATGTGCCCAGTAAATAGTAATCAACTGACAGATCAGTTCAATCTGAAATGTGCCCAGTAAATAGTAATCAATTGACAGATCAGTTCAATCTGAAATGTGCCCAGTAAATAGTAATCAACTGACAGATCAGTTCAATCTGAAATGTGCCCAGTAAATAGTAATCAACTGACAGATCAGTTCAATCTGAAATGTGCCCAGTAAATAGTAATCAATGGACAGATCAGTTCAATCTGAAATGTGCCCAGTAAATAGTAATCAACTGACAGATCAGTTCAATCTGAAATGTGCCCAGTAAATAGTAATCAATGGACAGATCAGTTCAATCTGAAATGTGCCCAGTAAATAGTAATCAACTGACAGATCAGTTCAATCTGAAATGTGCCCAGTAAATAGTAACCAATTAACAGATCAGTGTACTGTTTAAACAACTGTTGTGTATTCATTATTATACATGAATTCAAATGAACCCCCTCTCCCTCATTCATCATTTGAAATTGAAAATTCAGTAATGATTTATAAAATCAAGCTGATTAATGTTCTCAAAGATGGTACACTGTAGTAAGGGAGTGTCTGCACAGTTTCAATTTTCTTGATGACTAAATTGATGGTACATGTACTGTAACTTGTGTCCATTCGACACAATTACTTAGGCAATGCCGAGATAAGCCTTGTTTTAACACAATATGATTTTGAAGACGCAGAGAGGGAAACTAATTTCACCGGAGCAGTGAACTGTGTCCATTTATCTATAGGATACCACACCGGTGCTTTGTCAACTCATAGGTTTTCAATTCACACCTGCACTTGAAGATGACAACAGCTGAAAATTATTACAGGAATTTTCAAACAATTTCACCAAAACATGTGAATTTTATATCAATCTAAGAAGTAACACACTTTAAGCATACAATTTGAAATTTCCATTGTTTTGAGAACCCTTTTCATTCAGGGGGGAGGGGGGGGGGACCTAAAAGCAGAATTGTCTTGTCCTTTTCATCAACAAATTGATTTTGTCTTCTTCCACCCTGACCAAGTGTCATGTTGATCTACAATGACTCAATAATGCTAGGTGAGTTCTAAATGTTGATCTTCAATGACTCGATAATGCTAGGTGAGTTCCAAATGACCATGTGGGAATGAACAGTTTGAGGGAACAAAAGGTTTATCTAGAACAATTTTAGACAAATACAGATAAGACTTTGATCTGCAAACAGAACACTTAACAGTTTGGTGTGGGAGCAGAAAGATGCTAGCCGAACACAGAATGGTTCATTTGGTGTAGTAGTATCTTCAGGGTTTTTATTAATATTTAAAGGAAGAAATATTCAAAAAAAATAATTGTTGGAAAGGGGATTGCAATTTCCTTGAATATTTCTCACATGTAAATTAAATTTGCTTCATATTATGCATTAGTACTGGTAATTGAAGTGTGCAAAAGTTAATAACTCTATGTAATATTTAATGTTATACTGAAGGTATAAAACCTACACAAGATAACTTTCTATTTCATCAGTTGAAGTATCAAGGAGCCAGTTAGCAGGAGAAATCATCTTAAAGGATGAGAATACACAGACAGAAGACACACCCACCTACACCCACGCTCAGTCCACAGACAGGCCCACCTACACCCACACTCAGTCCACAGACAGGCCCACCTACACCCACACTCAGTCCACAGACACGCCCACCTACACCCACACTCAATCCACAGACACGCCCGCCTACACCCACACTCGGTCCACAGACACGTCCACCTACACCCACACTCGGTCCACAGACACGCCCGCCTACACCCACACTCAGTCCACAGACACGCCCGCCTACACCCACACTCAATCCACAGACACGCCCGTCTGCACCCACACTCAATCCACAGACACGCCCGCCTACACCCACACTCAGCCCACAGTGGCCGACAGTGGTAATGTTACAGGTACTAAATATTACTGATATTCATAAACATGAAAAGATTAAAAATTCACTTTCTAAAGATGTTTACCCAGTGGGAACTTCATTACGAATTAATATATTTTCATGTGTTGTTTTAGTGGAGGAAAGGACACCAAGGGCAGATAAATCAGCGCATACAGACGCCTCTGTGCAGGAAACTGAACAGTCTTGCAATGAGACCCCGACACAGTCGCAGGATAGATCCAACAGTAGGGTATCAACTCAGAAAGTTAACTCACAGTCACGTGGGAAAATGTCCAGGGGGAAACTGACACCAGTGAATAACTTACAAACAGAGGAGGAATTCAACAGGGAAACACAAACACAGAATACGCTGGATTGTTCCGGTCCAGGCGACGAGGTAACCAAGGCCTCTCACATGGATATTGGTGGCAACAAGACGGGGTCAATCACGAAGACAGAGGACCTCTCCAATAGTGTGGTGCCAAGCTTTAGGACCCGCAAACGGTACGAGGTTTGCAGCATGATGGACTAAAGTTTGCATATTCTGTTCAGACCAAATAAAGTGACATGTATATTATGTGATATTACCAATATTTTGATGAATTTTCAGAATTTCATTTTTGGCAGCAGAGTTAGAAGCCACCCGCCGAGCATCAAAAGAACAGTTTGTTGAGAAAGCAGAGGAATTAAATACAGTGTATGTTGAATTGTGTACAGAGATAAACGGATGATGGAAGTTTTACAACTGAATTTCCACTTAAATATTTTTTGTATTCCCTATTTAGTAGATAAAATTTAAAAGAGGGTAAATATTGCTATTAAAATTGAAAATGTACAGGTATTGTAACCACATGCAGGTATGTCCAGAATTTTCCTCTGCAAAATTGATATTTGTTAGAGCTATAACTGATCTCAAAGCTTCACAAGACATTACATGTACACTGTGTAAGATTTGTGTTATATTTAACCAGGAAAGGCACAGAGAATAAAATGAAAAATAACATAGCTGAAGTTCAAGACAGTGATACTGAGAGCATTGAGATAATAGCCATGGATGATCAAGAGATTGGACAGAAATCGAATCCCAGGAAAAGTTATCAGAGAAAAAGCATGCCTGCTGCAATAAAATGCACACAGTCAAAACCGCAGGAGAAGTCTGCCAAGGCTAAAGGTCAAGGGCAAAGAAGGTCAGTGTTGTTGAAGAATGAAAACTTGACTGAAATGGGCAGTACAAGGTATCAAATTAATTTCTGTTATTTGGTATTTTTCTTACCATTAAGATTAATTGATTTAAATTAGTATTTACGCTGTCACCTCTTATATTTGCCAGCTTCTGTTCCAGCCTATTTTGGCATTATATTGAGGATGGTGTTATAAATAGTTCCACCATTTTAGTTCATCAATTTGAAAATAAAGTGGTTGATTCATTATTAAACTTTTGTCCTTTTATTGCCTAAACTTCATTAGGTAGTGGGATGTTCTGTGCTTGTGCATCTGTAAACACATAAGTATACATCTGTAAACACATAAGTATACATTGTATGTACAACCGATCCATTTGTGTCATGGTACATGTAGGTGCTACGATGACCGAATACTTTGAGCGGTTGATAAACACATGTAATGGCTGTAACTTTTTTCTGGAACACAGAAATATGTCACACACATCCATGGGTCATTCTTTGATAATGATGAAAATGAGGAAGTCTCCCTTTAATATATATTTTCTTTGCATTAATAAAGCAAAATGATATAATATTGGATATCATTTTATTCAGAATGAATGTGAGAAATGAAATAAGATAACATATATTTGATATTGCCAACTTAATTTAAATTATATTTTAAAAAGTGTAAATTACGCATGGAAAATGGGACAAAGATGGGTGCATGTCATAGAATGGGAATAAAGTATACCGTTTGGATTGGAATGCACAGGTTTTGAGTTCCACTATATACAGCAATATTTGAACTGTAATTTGCCATAAAATCATTCATGAAATTTAATGTCTTCATGAAAAAAAATAAAAGTCAAAATTCGTGTTCGTTTGTTACATGTGGTGTCCAAAAATGTTGTGTACTTCACAGGTTTTTTTTGTTTGCTCTCCCTTTATACCTAGGCTCAATGTTTTAATTGATATAAGCAAAGGAAATATTCTGGAAATTTTTTAAAGCAAATGAATGGAAACTAGCTTTTACCATTCGTTTAAAATAAATTGTCACCAAAAATATCAGAAAATGTAATTTCGTGTCCAATGTAACATATCAGGATTTAATTACTTTTCCTTTGGTCAATTGACATCTTGATGTCAGAAATTACATCTGCAACATCATTTTCATCATCTTAGTTTGATACTTTAGGAAATACATGAATACTTCTACAGTTTTGCAAATTTGAAATAGCCAACAAAATTGCTGAATTTTGACTATCTCAAGAGTCCCTCCGTTCAATTTTTTTTTTACACTTTCCTATAAAAGTGTATGCATACAGTAACAAACTTACACATTTAATGATCTTATTATGTTCCCCAAACAAAGTTTGGGAACATATTGTTTTTACTCTGTTTCTTATTATTATTATTATTCTTTTTCTCCGGTACTTTTTTGTCCGGTAGTGTTCTCAGAAACTACAAAAGGGATCGATATGAAACTTTCCAGGATGATAGTATAGCGTTTGTAGATGTGCATAGCGATAGTCATTTTGTCTGCACGTGCATGCACGCGCACGCACGTGCACTGCAATTTTGGTACAAAAAATGGAAAATCAGAATATTAAAGGGATCGATATGAAACCTAAATAGGATGGTAGTATATCATTTGTACATATGAAAAATGATAGTTATTTTGTCTGCACGCATGCGCGTGCACGTACATTACAAAATTTGTACACTAATTTTGGAATCAGTCTAACTTTTTTGTTGTTCATTGAAATGGCTTGATATTCATATCATAGTTAGATATTGAGACCCTTAACTGATTTTCATGGTCAAAATTACGAATTTGCACGTGCATGCACGTGCGCTTCATTTTGATTGGATAATACTAAAACGTTTGTAACTATCTTATTTATAAAGCGAATGAGATGATATTTACAGCATACGTATACAATATGTGTATGTATATATTAGTGTAACAAAAAATGCCAACGCGCATGCGCGTGCAACGTTTTTCAAATATTCAATTTTTAAAGGACAATAACGTTTTTGTTTTTCATCAAATTATATTGATATTAGGGGTTTAGATGTGTCTTGGTACTCCTTACAAATTGCTGTGGTTAGAATTGCTGCTCAGCACGTGCATGCACGTGTGCTGAATTCTGATTGGACGATTTTAAAATCGCTATAACTTCCTTATATGTGGTAGAAATGTTATGAAATTCATACTGTGGGTATATGATACAAATGCCTCTTGAACGACATCAACAAAAATTCGGAATCATACACGCGTGCACGTGTATGCACGTGCAACGCTTTCTTTCATTTCTTGGTACTGAAATGACCATATTGAACGTACTACATGTAATTAAAGGCTAAAATAAAATGATTTTTTGTTATAGATTCACAAGGACATCACTTTTTAATTGGGGGAGGTTTGGGGAACATCTGTAACGGTCCCCGTTACAATTAGAACTAGTTAAAAATGAATTGCAAAAAACAGATTTGCACCAAAATATGACATAAATAATGGACACTACGTAACAAGCATTTCACTCTGGGGTACGTTTTAAAAATGTTTCAAAGTGGAATAAAGCATTTGCTAATATCTTTTTATCATACTTTTTAGCTATTCTAATCCCTAATCTACAAATTAACATTGAAAGTGACACAATAGGGTCTTATTTAAAAATCTCTCTATTTGTCCCATCATTTATCACCAGTATCGTAGAATGACCCCAATACACACAAAGGTTACATGGTACACAAACTTTACAGCAGTTTCATGTACACGAGTAATGATGTTTTATTTTCTCTGTTTACGTATGTCTATTCTACTGGACAATTTCTGAGACAGTGTTTGATTTTGTGATGAATTACATGTATACTACAGTATTATCGCTTTTTCCTATACATGTTCTGAATTTAGTTTTGTTACGATTCACCGCACAAACCATTCATGTATACATGTAATTAGGGCTTCTGATTCCTGTTGGTTGGCATTGATGTGGGGGTGGGGATTTATTAAGGCAATTTGACCTTTTGTACCTGAAAACAGGTGACGGATGGTGATAGGGGGAAGTTAGGGTTATATACCGGGGGGGGGGGGGGGGGGTAGCATGTATGGAAATTGGTTCTCATTCCGATGGTGGCGAAGTAATGGGTTACAATATACTGAAGTGATAGTGTGTATAAATGACCACACATGTAGAAATAACTAATGTAAACAAGATTCTTTATTTCTTTAATTTTCTATTGATGATGTGTTATTGCAATAGATTAAGCTTTAGTTAAAACATGCGAAATGTTCCTTTTAAAAAAATATTTTTTGTTTTAGAGGTAAACATGGGAAATCCTTAACTCCCTTCGTTCCAGCAGAGATGTCCCAGTATGATTCCCACGAAAAGCAGATGTCCAGGAAAAGTCGGAGTATGTGTGGGGAGAGGCCAGAACATCAAAACTCACCAGAGACAAGCTCGCAGTAGGTTTGACATCTTTCACAGTTATTATAAAGCCAAGTTATACACTGTAACAGTACATGAGAAGTAATGGGAGTATTTTCTGTTGTTAACACTGACCTACCAACCAACAGGTGCAAAACAATATCCCCCTCTTTTTCAAGGAGGGCATAAAAAGATGGTAGTCTGATGGTCTGTAGACCAAGCCCTGTCCACTCAATATCTAAATACTCTTTGCTGTACAGTTACCAAACTTGGTACAGTGGTTACCCTTAGAGAGTATATGATCCGTATTGATTTCAGGTCGAGGGTCAAACTGGACATAGGTAGATATTGTCTGCTCAATATTTTGTGAATGCTTTGCTTGACAGACATCATATTTGGTTCACTGGTTCTACATAATTAGTAGATAACTCCTATTGATTTTGGTGTCAAAGGTCAAACTTCTCAGGGCATTAAATACTCTCTGCTCAATCTCTAACGAATCCTTTGTTTGGCATTTACCAAAGTTGGTACAGCAGTTGCCCCTAGAGAGTAGATGACCCGTATTGTTTTTCAGGTCACAAGGTCGAGTGTCAAACTGGACATTGTAAGGTATTTTCTGTTCAGTATCTTGAGAATGCTTTGCCCTAGAGAGAGAGATTGTGTGCCCTGACTGGTAGATTACCCATTATTTTTTATTGTCACTACAGACATTCTTAATGAAAAATTTACCCTTTCAGTATAATTTGATTTGATGCACTGCATTGATTGTTTTTATAATTATAGTTATTAGACCCAAATTTACTGTGACATTTAGAATATATGCAGCAGCTACATATTTATGAATTGAAATTGAATTAAAAAATTATGGATATTTGATTAATACTATTTCATTCCTGATAAAAACTACAAGCGTCAACTGTATGAACAACAAAACTAACTCAATGCTGGTAAACATGGTGACTTGGCACCAATGTTTTAGGTCACAGTTCAAGGTCAAACAACATCAAATGTATATTATCTCAAATGTTACATCAGTCAATTAATGAGGACATCAGTACGGGACATGTATTGCTTGCAGAATGATTATTTTTGTCATTATGGAAGATAAAACCAAGTTAAGGTTATTGTAATTTTGATGTGAATTCTAAAGATGCGCAGATGAAGTTGTAGCTCTCTGGGGAAAAAATTGGAATAGACAAGAGAGCAGCAGATTTAGCCATCATAAAAACCTTCGAATTACAGCGCAACTTTTTCTGCACCCGATACAAGTCTCTAGGATGGGTCCAAATTAGTCATATCTTTTAATGTTAATACTGAACACCTATTATATTGTGTGAAGCCTTTCATCAGTGTATGCACTTATGAGGGCATTGAAGTTGTAGGAACACATCTTGTTTTATACTTTTGCTGAATGTTAAAATTTAATTAGCTTAGATATTCAGAACAGGAAATGTTTTCTAGATTTCATAGCCCTTGGGAGCAGTGATACCTTTTCACTAGTATTCAGGTGACCGATAAGGCCTGTGGGCCTCTTGTTGTTATGCCCTGAAATGTACATGTATTTAAAATCTAAAAACTGGACTTAAAATGCTCATTATGAGAAGTCGGTTTGTTTGTTCATTCATATTGAGACGTCACCAGCTGTAGGTGAAGTTTCCACCAATCTAGATCTATGCATGACGGTCAGGGCCACAACAGTTATAGTTGTTTATCATGGCAACATCTGCTGCAACACAGAACATCTGTGTTGTTGTTCTTAACAAACTCTCATCTGAAAGACCCTCAACTTTCATTTCTAAATGATAAACATTTGGTAAAAGAACTGTCATTACCTAATTTAGAATATTCAAGACATTGACATTTGTAATAGTTTTTTCATGTATTTATAAATGCAAAATCGCATTTATCATGACTTGTGGAAACATTTTTGCTCCTTTACAAAAATGAGCTCACTGGGCTTCCTTAGATATGATGGGAAAGAAGAAGGAAGGTGTTTAAGCTTTTTATGCCCCCCTTTGCAACTGTCGGTCGGTCTGTAGACCACATGTTGTCCACTCAATATCTTGAGAACCATTCACTTGATGATAATGATATTTCATATGCAGGTTGGTTATGAGTGGAAGATGACCCCTATTGTTTTTCAGGTCAAAAGGTCAAGGGTCAATCTACTCTGGACATAGGAATATAATGTCCGCTCAATATCTCAAGAACCCTTTGCTTGAAAGACATGAAACTTGGCACACTGGTACATCCTAAGGAGTAAATGACCCCTATTGATTTTGAGGTCATAAGGTCAAGGGTCAAACTGGGCATAGGAATATACTGACCATTCAATGTCTAGGGAACCCTTTGCTTGACAGACATCAAACTTGGTACACTAGTACATCTTCAGAAGAAGATGACCCCTATTGATTTTGAGGCCACATGGTCAAAGGTCAAGGGTCAAACTGGACATAGGAATTTACTGTCCGTTCAATATATTGAGAACCCTTTTCTTGACAGAAATCAAACTTGGTACACTGGTACATCTTCAGGAGTTGATGACCCCTATTGAATTTTAGGTCACATGGTCAATTCACTCTTGACATAGGAAGATATTGTCTGCTCAATATTTTGAGTTGATGATAATACTATCAATTAAATGAGGTGTGTGTATAACCCTTTTCAATTTTGCACCATGGGGGGCATATGTGTTTTACAAACATCTCTTGTTTTAATTTGAAATGAAGTGTCCTTTTTAGCTCGCCTGAATCACAGGCTCAAGTGAGCTTTTCTGATAAAAAATCTGTTGGCCAAAAGCATCCTTGGGTGAAGGGCTTTCAAGTTTTTCAAATGAAAGGCAATGCCCCTTTCAAAGGGGAGATAATCACAAAAATAGGATGGGGTCATTTAAAAATCTTCTTCTCAAGAACCACTGGGGCAGAGGAGCTGAAATTTACATGAAAGCTTCCTGACATAATGCAGATTCAAGTTTGTACAAATCATGTCCCCCAGGGGTAGGTTGGGGCCACAATATGGGATCAAAGTTTGACATGGGAATAAATAGGGAAAATCTTTAAAAATCTTCTTCTCAAGAACCACTGGGCCAGAAAAGCTGAGATTTACATGTAAGCTTCCTGACATTGTGCAGATTCAAGATTGATCAAATCATGGCCCCTGGGGTAGTATGGGGCCACAATAGGGGATCAAAGTTTTACATACAAATATATATGGAGAAAATCTTCAAAAATCTTCTTCTCAAGAACCACTGGACTAGGAAAGTACAAATTTACATGAAAGCTTCCTGACATAGTGCAGATTCAAGTTTGTTAAATTCATGGCCCCCGGGATGTAGGATGGGGCCACAATAGGGGATCAAAATTTTACATACTAATATTAAGGGAAAATCATTAAAAATCTTCTTCTGGAGAATCACTGGGCCAGTAAAGTATACATTTACATGAAAGCTTCCTGACATAATGCAGATTCAAGTTTGTAAAAATCATGGTCCCCGGGGGTAGGTTGGGGGCCACAATAGGAACCAAAGTTTTACATGCAAATATATATGAAAAATCTTTAGATATTGGCCAAGGTGACTCAGGTGAGCGATGTGGCCCATGGGTCTTTTATTATACCCCCCGCAACAAGTTGTGGGGGGGTATACTGGAATCGGGTTGTCCGTCTGTCTGTCCGTCCATCCTTCTGTAGACGCAATGGTTTCCGGGCTCCAAAGCATTATCCTTTCCACCTACCGTCACCATATCATATATATGGACTACCCATGGGATGAAGATGTTCCCTATCGATTTTGGGGTCAAAGGTCAAACGCACTGGACATCGAAGTAGCAATATGGTTTCCGGGCTCTAAAGCGTTATCCTTTCCACCTACAGTCACCATATCATACATATGGACCCATGGAATGAAGATGTTCCCTATCGATTTTGGGGTTCAAAGGTCAAGTGCACTGGACATCGAAGTAGCAATATGGTTTCCGGCCTCTAATGCGTTATCCTTTCCACCTACAGTCACCATATCATACATATGGACTACCCATGGGATGAAAATGTTCCCTATCAATTTTGGGGTCAAAAGGTCACGCGCACTGGACATCGAAGTAGCAATATGGTTCGGTTTGTCATGCCATTTGTTTTTTACACTCAGAAAAGAGGTAGTTTATACCTATTACCAACACCCTTTGGGAGATTGGGGTAAGCGGGGGGTATTCTTAGTGAGCATTGCTCACAGTACCTCTTGTTTTGAACTAGTTTAAAATTCCCCGGTAAATTCATGAAAATCTCAAAATTTAGGTTATCAGGCAATAAGTTGGGAGACTATCATCGTCCAGAGCAACAAGATGGCGATGACACTGCATCCAGTTTTATTCAGGAGTTTTTGTTCTTCACGAGGCAGAGGACGGAGCAGAACCACAAGTCGGTAAACCGTAAGACACAAGAAACAATTAGGAACAAATCGTCCCAGAGGAAGTTATCAAAGGATACGAAGATCAGTATAGACGATTCAATAGATCCAAATGATGAGATTGAGAAATGGAAGAAAGGAAAGCCTAAAGTGGGCGGTAAAAGAAAGAAAAAATCGGAGATTAGTGAGGAGAAAGAGATATATGTAGAAGTAACTGGAGAACCACAGTCGCATTCTCCAGCAAAGCAATCAAAAGGAAACAAGTCCTCACACAAGACTTCTAGGGAGAGGAAAATGTCTTCTGAAGGCAGCCAGAAGTCTCATCATCTCAGAAGCAAAAACAAGAAAGAAAATTGTGAATTACCACTCGCTGATGTGAATACATGTGATGATGAAGTTCTAAGTGAGATAGAGGCCTCTGAGTTAGTGATCGAGGGTGAGGAGGTCACAGACAGTCCAAAGCCTGCGGGAAAGAGGAAGTCAAGTGTCACAAAAGAAAGCATTAAAAAAGTGTCAAAGAAGTCCAGGAAATCCCGAAGTGTCACAGCTCAGCATTCGTTAGAAGACTCTAGGACTGTAGACAATGAACAAACCGATCTACAACAAGTGGATAATTTCTCAGAAGACGAAAGAGATCCAGTTTTTAAAAATGATAAAACTACAACAAGAGGAAGCATGGTTACAGATCAAAGTGGTGCGTGTGAATCAACTTCAGAAGCTGTGCAGGGAACTCCAAAAGGTAGGAGAAAAAGCCGGACACAGCAAAAGTCGAGAAAATCATCCACTGGGGTATCCCATGTTTCAGAAGAGCAAGAGAAAACTGAAATGGTGAAGCCAAGGCAAAATGCTTCAGCTCATACTAGTAGGTTTATCAATAGTTTTTTGTCAGAAGACCATGAAAGGCAAGAAGTGGATACAGGTACTAAAGACAAGGCTTCTAAATCTAAGAGTACTAACAAGACAAGAAAATCCAAAAGTAAGAATGACTCAATGCAAAGGAAAATTGATAGTGCACAAAAGTGTAGCAAGTTTCAAAACAAAACGTTTACAGGTACATCTGAAGGAAAGTCAGCGAAAGAAGACAGGTGTGGATTGGTTGGTGGTAGAATGGGAAGGAAATCCACTAGGAGTCTCCACTCAGATGTCATCGGCAGTATTGAGAAACTACAGGGAACTACAACAGGGCTGGAAAAACCCGAGGATTTCACAAGTAGTGTTGAGAAGGATGCTGATCCTAATGACCTGTATACCGAAAAAGAAAAAGTAACCTCAACAAGAAGTAAGAGAAAAAGGCAGAAGAGGAGTTTCCAGCAGGAGGAGGTAAAAAAGAGAGATCGATCAATAAGAAGCACGAAAAGGAAAGAAAGTGAAGAGAACGGCGTTGTTAATTCTAACCTGGAGGAAGAAGATGCTGAAGGGATCCAGGGCCAAACTGACATTGTGAGTGAGCATGCTGGGTCTAATACAAACAAAAGTGAAAATTTATCAGCAAGGAACAGCAGACGACAAAGGAGGCTTAAAAGCTTAGATTTACGTGAAGTTCCAAACGAGATGAACAAGAGAAGGGGGGACAACTCTGTGAGATCAGTGAGAAGTAAAAGTTTAGGAGGTCGTAATGTTGGGGAGGGACTGGAAGCTGAGGCTGATGATGCAGAGATTGAGGAGGAAGATGTAAACAATGGTACCATCAAAGACGCTCCTGGAAAGACATGTGACCAAGATGAAGGTGAAATTAATTATGTAGTCTCAAAGCAATTTTGTAGTCTCATGATTGATGAAATATAGTTTTAGACAGTTATTAAAAATCAGAAATCTTGATGTGTGAATTAAAGCACATATTTTAATGTTAAAGAGAAAATAAAAAGTTTCTGAAAAAGAAAACTAGATGATGTTTTAAGACTCTGACGAGTACTTTATACCAAAAGAAATAGACAGAAACTTAAATTCAACTCCTTAGATGAATAATTTAAATGTTTTCTTCCAGACCAGCAGGATGATGTCAGCAGAACAGAAAACCATTGTCTGACTCCTGTGTCCCTGTACCAGGGGGATGAAGACCTGCTCAAAAGTGGTGTCTCATTCCGGCACAGAAACAGACAGTCTATCAAGAATTCTACCATGAATTATACCTCATCTGGCAGTAAGCATTATTCTTGTTTGTTAGTTTAGAACAATTATCTTGATTTGTGTTAACAAGTACATGTGAATAGCATGAAATAAACATGATAGAATATGTTTATAAATATTTGTAATGTATCAACACAGTCACATATTTGAACTTTTGATGTGAGCTCTTTGATATACATAAGTTTATTCAAGTTATATTTGTGAATGTTGGCATCAAGTTGGATGTAAATTTACAATCATGTGAGTGGAATTTTACATCCAGTGAGTGCCAATATTCACCAATATATGTTGAATAAACTCATTTATTATTCGCTGAAACATATTTCAGTTTTTTAAAAATAATTTATTCATTTTCTCGTCAAGTTGAGAAACTGGAGCATTATTGGCATCGACACACGTATGAATGGATATATATCACAGTTATGCAAATTTTCCATGTTCACCAAATTGCTTTGATTAATGCTAGTGAAATGTTTCAAATTATGAGTGATCATTTTTTCTGGAATCGGTGTCAAAATGAAATGAGTTAATTGATACTTAATACTGTGTAGATACAACATTGAAAGCTTATCATAGGAGATTTGAACCACCATGTTTGTTGATAGTTGGAGTGCGATAACGTTAACTTGTACCCAGGATGATTTAGTTACAAACAAATTATTAACTACATACATGTATATATTTATACAATAGATTAGGACTTTGTTTCCTAAAGTGTAAAATTTGACTCATTGTACCCCGTGTCCCATTAGGAAGTCCTGTACCCTTGACGAAGCACATGAACCTTATGAATTCATCCGCTCCAGGATTGACACCAATTCTAAAACAACCGGGATCAGCAAAGCTTGGAAAGCGACGACGGGTAACCATTAATCATCTGGTGCAGGAACAGACCTACCAAGTCCGTAATGCATCAGGTTTGTTGATGACAAGAAGTTGATCTAAACATGTTCGTTTGGAGGATTAACCTTGCCTAGTTGTACAGCTTGCATGTAAATGTACCAGTATGAGAAAACATGTAATCACAAATTGGAATACATTAGGTGTAGAATTTACTGTAATGTTGAAAATGATTGGTGGGGTTTATTGTTTTTTTCTTCATTATAAACGGTTATCTTTTAGAAAATTCAATACACAATGAAAAATTTACAGTGATATTTGTTTTGTGCATGAATATTCACCTATCTCCTTACAGTATTTATTGCAATACACCAGTGAACTTGTTAAAGACTATTTAAAATCATCTTATTGATATGTGAATAATTTATTTACATTTTGTGAAATTTCATTGGTGAATGGAGTCTCGTCTAGCAAGCCTATAGCAGAACTGATGATTTTCCTGTCCATGTCCTGTGCACAGCTTCAATTTGTGCATATCACTGTCAACTCGACATCAATAAACATATCAGACGTACTCGGGCATCTAAATTTTTCTTTGTGGGAAATTGCTATAACAGTTTGATTTATTCATACTAATGATAAAATACGTGTAAATATAAACTGCAGACATATACTTGTATATGGATTCAGTAATCATTAACCAAGATATGTGGTGAAAGTTTTTGTTGTTTATATTGATTCCAACATTAAACTGTTAGAACAGCAGAAAATTATTTACAATTTATCAAAGTGTCACAAACACTCATTCCTGGTCTGCATTTACAATTTATAATATCCTCTTCTTTTTTAAAAGTTTGTCCTGCATAATTTGTTGAAGACAACGTGCTCAATTGAGAAATCACCCTCACAATTTTCTACATCAGACATGTGAGGAAATACACACACATTTCATATGTTTTAAAAATATCCAGAATCTTGTGGATCTAATGGACAATAACAGCATTACTACATTGTACATGTAGTAGGAATAATGAGGAAAATCTTATTCCTGAAATTTGTTTTCCATAAATTCAAGTACCTTTGTACCAGTGATTAGTTCACAAAAGAGAACCAACTTTGACAGCCTAAAATTTTACTCTTATACAGTATTGAATTATGATTTTTATTACTTTATTGGAAAAAGATATATCCAAAGCATTTGCAGTTGACTTCAGTCACAATGGTTAGAAAATGCAATGTTGTTTGCAATGTCAAATGTGTTTTACAGGAGAAAACCAGAATCTTTCAACAAATGCTGGTTCCCTGACCTCATTTTCTATGAATGCCACACCAATCCATATCTTCCAGACGACTACCAGTGAATCTCCTGTACCCCAAGTTTTAATGCCACCACAGCCCAAAATTTGTAAGTAACCCAGAGGAGAAAGGGGGCTATGTAATACAGAATTTCATTTTGTACCCCCGATGTGGGCTGTCACCATAGTTCAAAACATACAGACATAACTGCATTCTTTTTGTTTTTTCTGTGTGATACGGGCTATTCTATTCATGCTCAGTACTGTGATAGGTGGTTATTGTACAAGATTGGTATTGAGTGTGATTAAAATTGAATGTAGATTTCTAATAGTCTGGTGCATCATACTTTTTGATGACCCCGTAACTAACTTTTGTTTTGACTCTGTTAAGGAGGAATAACAAACCAGAGAAATCTGATACGGATGGAAAGTGGAAGATATATACAATAATATTTTGAACTTGAAAACTTTCAAATTTACCATATTTAGTTAAAGAATGCAGTTTTTGTAGAAATTAAACTGGATAAAAAATTGAAATCCCCTTTTATAATTAAACCCACGATCTACAGATCGGCAGTTGACAAGTTAACCTACTGAGCAACACAGATGGGATGTTAGATACATATATTTCTGATATTTATAAATTCATTCAAGTTTCAAAAGAGGCTAAACAATGAAGTGGCAAAAATGTCAGAGAATTTTTAATAGAGTATTTTTACAATAAGCTTTATCTTGTTCTGGTTGTTCTACTTCAGTCCTTCCAGAAGATGGCCCTGACGGATTACGGAGGTCAAGACGAGTTCGGTGTCAGCCTGTGGCCTGGTATAAAGGGGAACGACTGGTCTATGAACGAAGGAAATCAGGTTATGGCTCTTTAATCACAGTGCATTTTTTTGTCCATCAATAATTTCAACAATATCAGGCCTGGAGGTTCTGAATGTTCTGAGTACGTTCTCTGTACTCCAACCCATAATCCGTGCTCCATACTCCAACCCATAACCCGTGCTCCATACTCCAACCCATAATCCGTGCTCCATACTCCAACCCATAATCCGTGCTCCATACTCCAACCCATAATCCATGCTCCATACTCAAACCCATAATCCGTGCTCCATACTCCAACCCATAATCCGTGCTCCATACTCAAACCCATAATCCGTGCTCCATACTCAAACCCATAATCCATGCTCCATACTCAAACCCATAATCTGTGCTCCATACCCAAACCCATAATCTGTGCTCCCTACCCAAACCCATAATCCATGCTCCATACCCAAACCCATAATCCATGCTCCATACCCAAACCCATAATCCATGCTTCATATTCAAACCCATAATCCGTGCTTCATATTCAAACCCATAATCCGTGCTCCATACTCAAACCCATAATCCATGCTCCATACTCAAACCCATAATCTATGCTCCATACTCAAACCCATAATCCGTGCTCTAAAGCCATACTTGTACTCAAACCCATAATCCATGCTCCATACTCAAACCCATGATACGCGCTCCATACTCAAACCCATAATCCGTGCTCCAAAGCCATACCCATACTATAACCCATAATCCGTGCTCCACTCAAACTCATAATCCATGCTCCATACTCATACTCAAACCCATAATCCATGCTCCATACTCAAACCCATAATCTGTGCTCCATACTCAAACCCATAATCTGTGCTCCATACTCAAACCCATAATCTGTGCTCCGAAGCCATACTCATACTCAAAATTTATACATAGAGTGGAATATTGAGTATGGTTTGGAGCACGGATTGTGGGGTTGAGTACAGAGTACGTGCTGAGGACATTTTTTAACCTCCAGTCCAGGAGAAAATTTCTGTGTTAGAATTTATTATAAGTCACAATTGATGCAGTCATATTGTGAGAATGCCCATAAACATCAACAGCTTATAAAGTATTTAATGTTTAACATAGGTGAAAATCTTTGCAGGTTTGGGCATCAAGAAAGTAGAGCCATCTCATGTAGAAATGCTGATGCTGGCTCAGGAAGCAAAACGAAAGAGAAACCTTATGAAGAGGCGGAACAGAATCCGTATGTACAATAACGTGATTATGCATACTCACAATTGATGCTACAAAAGTACTGCAAGAGATGTTTAAGCCCCAGTAATCAGATTCGGGGGCATATACTTATAGTTTTTTGTCTGTCCCTCTGTTTGTCTGCAAAAACTTTAACCTTGACCATAAATTTTGAATGGATGGTGATAGGGCTTTCATATATCACTTGTGTATTCCTTGTGACAAGATCTCTCTTTGGGTTTGGTAATTATTTTGCTGCAATTTTGTCTGTAATGCTGTGAATCATTTTTCCACAAAAATGTGCATTGAAGCATGGATATCAGTTTCAGAGGAACATGATTTTGAATCGGATCACCCGTGTGGTGATCCGGAAAGTTGGATCTATCAAAACACAGATTATTAATGAGTATATATGTATATTATTACTACAGTAACTTGATCTGAGGAGTCGGATCACGTCGAGTTGACAGGCGCGGATCATCAGATCACATGAAACGTGAAGTGCCTGTCAACAAGACGTAACCCAACTCTTCGGATCAAGTTACTGTAGTAATGATATATTTATTATATATATACCCCCTATGCATTTTAAGTCCACATTTATAAAACAATAAACGTAATCCAAATTATCAAAAACGCAGGCATGCAGTGAAATTATGTTTTGTGTACGCAGTTTTGTTTGTGACGCGGTCAATATTTTCCACAAAAAAACGTTGCGTTGATGCATTGTGACATCAGTTTCAGAGGATTCTGATATGGAATCAGAAAACCAGTGTGTGGTGATCCGGAAAACCGGATCACACTCTGTGAAATCCACAGTATCAAAAAATGAAACATTGATGGGTATATAATGAATAATAAATGTGTCATACTTGCAGCATGTACATGTAAAATGATGTGAGGTGGGGAAAAGAACATGCCATTGATTTCTTTGTCAGAATGTTAGAGGTCAAGGTTACGTGTCAGTGATTGAATGTACATTGTAGCAATGTTATGGACAACATATTAACAATAACATCCCAGTTTTCTGTGTCATATACAGTAAAACTCAAATATAGCGAACACGGATATAGCGAAATTACGGCTATAGCGAAGTGAAAACGATTTCCCTGGCAAATTCTTTATATATTCTATATAAAAATCTGTGTCTATAACGAACACGGATATAGCGAATTTACAGATATAACGAAGTAAATTCCTATTCCCCTTGAATTAAAAATGAACGTAAAAATCACCTTTTATAACGAATTTATTGTTTTCATTTTAAACTCTTTGTGATTTTTAACAATCGTTTTCCATTGACATAAAGAATCCACACTTATTACAAAATTTATGTTTGTATTTTTTCAAAAAAGGTTGTTAACGGAAAACAATACTTACACATACGTTTAGGAAATATATTGTCGTTAATTAAATTTGAAGTTTGATTGCATTTATTTTATCGTACACTCCTTTATTTGTGTAAAGCAATAAGTAAATGTCAATTACAATAGACTGTACATGTATGTATTGCGCAATTTTTTTTTTTTTTGGACATTTCTCTCTAGACATGTTCTTGCATGAGTTAATAATCCATCAAGATAAATTATCATATATAAATCAACGTGTATATTTTTTGTATAAAAATATTTCTTCTCGAAAATATATAGGCTTCATTTCTTTTAAAGACATTACAAACGCAAGTATATCGATTACTGCTTTTTTAGAGAACTGATACATGTAGAACAAATCAGTTTTATAACGAATTCGTTATATTTGAATTATGAATTCGCTATAAACGTATAGCGAATTACGCTTATAGTGAATTTTTATAGAGGGTCCCCAGAAATTCGCTATATCAGAGTTTTACTGTATACTACAGAGCTAGCATCGTCACTAACCACGCTTACTGAGTCCAGGAGAACCTACCCTACGAACGGAGATGGTCGGCGTAGTTTGTGACGATGCAGGGCCAGCAGATAGAAAGAAAAAATCCACATTGATTTCTGGGTCCAAAGATCAAGGTCGCAGTGGTTGAATAAAACTGTCTTGTATGCAACATACATGTATAGAGCACTACTCTCTGCTTAGATTCATACATGTACTTCCTAAAGAGATATCGCTTAGGGAGAGAAAAATAGTGATTTTATATCAAGAGGTCAAGGTAGCTAACGTCTACTGAAATATTGACAGTGGATAAAGATTAACAGTGTAGTTTTCCTTCCTATACTTGTTACAGATATGTAAAGGGGAAAAAAGCTACCAATTTCTTGATTTCTATGTCATGTTGTCATTATTGAAGATCACAGTAATTGTATTACTTAATCCCTTGGAAAAATGTCAAGGTCTATATGTAAATACGAAATCATACTTTTCTCGTAAATTTTGAGACAAATAAACGAAAAATTGATGACCAAATTTAGTCTCTGATTCTCACATCAAACCACCATATGCTTGAATCACAATATCATATCTAATGAATAGGTCTAATCACAGTAGTGATGTGGTTATGTTCGAATTAAACAGCTTGATCAAAGATTGGTCCATTGTATTTACAATAATATACAACAGAAATGAAAGTAGAAAGAAAGGTTGCATGAAAGTAGAAAGGAAATTCGACGATTATTTTATCATACAATGTTCTAATTTTTTTGTAGTCCATCATGACAAAATTTACTAGATTCGGACTACCGCGTTAGTGTCAAAACCTGCTTAGACATTCAGAATTATAAATTTTTTCTAGATTTCATAGTCTAAGTCCTTGGGACCAGTGATACTTTTTACTAATACTCAGGTGGCCGATAATGCCTGTGAGCCTCTTGTTCTCTTATTCGCAACGTAAGTAAAAGATTCTGAAAAGTCATCATTCAATATCTTTTACATATGTTGCGAATAAGGGAACAAGAGGCCCACATGTTTTCTATTTATTAACTTAGAGAATACCTGATGACTATGTTTTCTAATTATTGACATAGAGAATACCTGATGACTATGTTTTCTAATTATTGACATAGAGAATACCTGATGACTATGTTTTCTGTTTATTAACATAGAGAATACCTGATGACTATGTTTTCTGTTTAATAACATAGAGAATACCTGATGACTATGTTTTCTAAATATTAACACAGAGAATTAATTATTGACATAGAGAATACCTGATGACTATGTTTTCTATTTATTAACATAGAGAATACCTGATGACTATGTTTTCTGTTTATTAACACAGAGAATTAATTATTGACATAGAGAATACCTGATGACTATGTTTTCTATTTATTAACATAGAGAATACCTGATGACTATGTTTTCTGTTTATTAACATAGAGAATACCTTATGATTATGTTTTCTGTTTATTAACATAGAGAATACCTGATGACTATGTTTTCTAATAATTAACATAGAAAATACCTGATGACTATGTTTTCTATTTATTAACATAAAGAATACCTGACAACTGTATTTTCTAGGTAAAGGGACTAAAGTTACCCCATCCCCACGCAGGAATTTGTCCGTGCACACCACACTGGATCCAGATTTACAAGACACTAGCGATGAGGAAGTTCCTGTCTTAGACCCAAGCATTAATGAGGAAGTGTTAATGGGTAGGACCTACTTTGTTGTTAATGTAAACTTAATCATTGTATATAGTACATGTAGCCCTAACCAACTCGCATGGGCCAAAGTCTTGATATTTACGTGTTTTTTTTCTTTCCCAAATTCACTGTATACAAGCCAATGACCATAGTATATATTACGGTCATCAAAAAATGGCAGTTGACATCATCGGTAAGAATTTTATAATCACGATTTCAAATGACTGATAATTCATTTGCTTCATTTTATGATGCTTATCAAGTAGCCAGTGTAGTATTCTTAGTGTTAAGTCACTGGATCTCTCCAAAAGCAAGCTTATTTATCGATAAAATGAACTCCCAAGTTTTGTAGTATGATCGTAACAAACAATGTTTATCATTTTAACGAAGACCGTAAATTATGAATTTGATGACCGTATACATACTATATATTGAATTTGCTTGTGTATTAAAATCAATTTAAATGCATTTTGAAGAGTTAAAAATAGCTTTGGTTTTGCATCATGACTACCCCGTGAAGTAAACCAGCAACAGCACCTTTTTCCTACGAGTTATTAGGAAGGCTACTTTCACTTCTGGAATCCTGATTCAAAATCGGAATATACAGTCATCATAAATATTTGTTACGGTCATCACACTACAAAACTTGGATGTTGTTTTATCAATAAATAAGCTTGCTTTTGGAGAAAACTAGTGACTAACATTAAGAATACTCCACTGAATACTTGATCATAAAATGATGCAAATGAATAATCAATTGTTTGAAATTGTAATTATAAAATTCTTATCGATGAGGTTAGCTGCCATTTTTTGATGACCATAACATATACTACGGTCATCAGCTTGAACACAGTGGAATTAGACTTGTTTTCATTTCTGAATGATTTTGGATTGTTTTATATATCTTGGGGCATTTTGCATAGAACAACATCAAAACGTCTACCAACAGAAGTTACTTCTGCATTATGATAATTATTTCACACCAAACATGCAAGGTACCAGAAATTTCAGTTCGACAGTACACTAAACAAGAAATTGATAAGTGATACATACTAGTGAAAATGTCAACATACATGTAAGTACACCGGGTAAAAAAATTCTAAAGCTCTCTGAAATGGAGTGAAAAATTAAAGAAACAAAATTACAGACCCCTATTAAGTGTTTATCCAACCATCAAGCAAACAAAGAAATCATGTAACAATGTGGGTACTAATAACAAATCCCAGAGGGAGAAGGATTAGCTGTCAGAGGACTTCAAATTGATATATCTGCATCATTAGGTCAGAAACATCAAGTTTTCAACAACAAAAAATTTAAAAAAGACTTCATTGCCAAATGAATAGGAGTACATGATTAAGGCAGTTGCCGACTAATATCCCTGTATATGGTTTAGGTTTTGGTCCTAGGACACCCTACAGGGTGTTATTTTTAGATGTTAAGTACTTGTACATGTTGTCATTGA